>NC_056435.1:63233577-63261077 GCF_018296145.1 Oncorhynchus tshawytscha
TTGTTGGTTAAGGGCTTGTATTCGGCGCATGTGACTAATAAGATTTGATTTGAAGCTATACGTCCCATGGATCGTGTTATTGAGACGTGTGGAGCTATACGTCCCATGGATCGTGTTATTGAGACGTGTGGAGCTATACATCCCATGGATCGTGTTATTGAGACGTGTGGAGCTATACGTCCCGTGGATCGTGTTATTGAGACGTGTGAAGCTATACGTCCCATGGATCGTGTTATTGAGACGTGTGAAGCTATACGTCCCATGGATCGTGTTATTGAGACGTGTGAAGCTATACGTCCCATGGATCGTGTTATTGAGACTTTATCCCATGGATCGTGTTATTGAGACGTGTGAAGCTATATGTCCCATGGATCGTGTTATTGAGACGTGTGGAGCTATACGTCCCGTGGATCGTGTTATTGAGACTTGTGGAGCTATACGTCCCATGGATCGTGTTATTGAGACGTGTGAAGCTATACGTCCCATGGATCGTGTTATTGAGACGTGTGGAGCTATATGTCCCATGGATCGTGTTATTGAGACGTGTGGAGCTATATGTCCCATGGATCGTGTTATTGAGACGTGTGGAGCTATATGTCCCATGGATCATGTTATTGAGACGTGTGGAGCATTGGAACCAGTGTGTGTGCTCCAGGCTGCTCTCTGTCAAGTGCTGGCACGGTGTGTGTGTGTGCGTGCTTGTGTGTTCCCGTCACTGTGCCACGTGCGTGTGTGCGAGACAGAATCCCAAATTGCTGTGTATAGCCTTTCTTCCTGCCCCTCCTGCTCTCCTGAACAGGTGAAGTGAAGAAGGCAGACCATGGGGTGCGGAGAGAGATAGAAAGATGGAGAGAAGGAGAGAGGGGAGGACAAGAATAGGGTGAGAAATGAAGGGAGGGTAGAGTCAAAGCGGGGCTCAGATGCAAGGGCAGAGCGAGCGGTCAAATGGCACGGTGCATCGCTGTAATCCAGAGAGTTCAGGTGAACCCTCACTGTTGTGTGGAAATGTGTGTGTGTGCACATGCCTGTCTGCTGGCTTTATTAATTCAACAGTTGAAGTTGGTAAGTTTACATACACTTAGGTTGTAAACTCATTTTTCAATCACTCCACAAATTTCTTGTTAACAAACTATAGTTCTGGCAAGTCGGTTAGGACATCTACTTTGTACATGACACCAGTCATTTTTCAAACAATTGTTTACAAACAGATTATTTCACTTATAATTCACTGTATCACAATTCCAGTGGGTCAGAAGTGTACATACACTAAGTTGACTGTGCCTTTAAACAGCTTGGAAAATTCCTGAAAATTATGTCATGGCTTTAGAAGCTTCTGATAGGCATCATTTGAGTCAATCGGAGGTGTACCTGTGGATGTATTTCAAGGCCTACCTTCAATCTCAGTGCCTCTTTGCTTGACATCATAGAAAATCAAAAGAAATCAGCCAGCAGTTTCCAAATGCCTGAGATGAAGTGCAAATCCCAGAACAACAACAAAGGAGCTTGTGGAGATTCTGGAGGAAACAGGTACAAACATATCTATATCCACAGTAAATCAAGTCCTATATCGACATAACCTGAAAGGCCACTCAGCAAGGAAGAAGGCACTGTTCCAAAACTGCCATAAAAAAGCCAGACTCAGGTTTGCAACTGCACATGGGGACAAATATCGTACTTTTTGGAGAAATGTCCTCTGGTCTGATGAAACAAAAATAGAACTGTTTGGCCATAAAGGCCGTCGTCATGTTTCTAGGAAAAAGGGGGAGGCTTGGAAGCCGAAGAACACCATCCCAACCCGTGAAGCACGGGGGTGGCAGCATCATGTTGTGGGGGTGCTTGCTGCAGGTGGGACTGTTGCGCTTCACAAAATAGATGGCATCATGAGGGAGGAAAACAAAGTCAAGGTATTGGAGTGGCCATCATAAAGCCCTGACCTCAAACCTATAGAAAATTTGTGGGCAGAACTGAAAAAGCATGTGTGAGCAAGGAGGCCTACAAATCTGACTCCAGCTCTGTCATTCTTCAAATAAAGTGGTGATCCTAACTGACCTAAAACAGGGAATTTTTACTAGGATTAAATGTCAGGAACTGTGAATAATTGGATTTCAAATGTATTTGCCTAAGGTATATGTAAACTTCTGACTTCAACTGTACATGTACTTGAGTATTACACTGTATAAAAAACATCCACAAATCTAGTTGTTTCAATTCATTATTATTAGGCAGGGGTACAACTTTCACTGGGTTCATGTCGCTCCCACATTCTGAAATTCCATTTTTGTCCCCCCCCCGGTTTTATCATTGGAATGTGATACAAAACGAGGCAACGGCGTGCTTTAGGATCATGCGGTCACCTCCGAGCAGTTGGGTAGGCTGTTTGGAGTGTTTATCCAACCGGATAAAAAAAATATCTATCTATCTATGTCGTCGTCCCCCCACTTCTAAAACCAAAGTTGTGCCCCTGTTATTAAGTATCTGGTTCCACAGCCTTTTTACCTGAACTAAACATTTTTAGTTGGTCCAGTCAACTTAAAAATGTGTTTACTCAACTTGTCTCATATGTTCATTTGAATATAAATTATAATTTGGGCATCTTATTTAAAAATGGGTGTGCGACTGGTTACAAACACAGGGCTTTTAACTTACATATTTGACCCATGTTGACATGCATTCAACATGTCCTCACCTGGGATTTGAATGCACAACCTGTTTTTTCATGGCTATCCCAATCTTCCTGTTACGCAACCATGTCTGTGTCAAAAAGCTGATTCGATTTTCTTATTTAAGCCATTTAGGTTTTTCTGTTTACTGTTGTTGTCTTGATGCTGGTATGGCATATTTTTACAACTTAATCACTATGATAAATCAAATATTTTTTCTTGAGTGTAATTTTAACAGAGCTAAGATTTACTTTGGAGTGCAAAGTGAACCAAGAGTTTGTGAGTTCAAATCCCAGATGAGGACATGTTGATTATTAATTACTGTATAAATGAACATGCACAATGTAATTATGTTTGTAAAATATGTAAGTTGAAAACATTGTCTGTTAAAAGCACTGTGTGTGTAACTAGTTCCACAGCCTTTTTTAGGTAACATGCCCACATTTCTAGTTGAATGAAAATATGAGACAATTTGAGCAAACACATATTTTTAAGTTGACAGAATTATTGTTGGAGCTAAGTTTAGCCCAACTAAAAGTATTAAGTTCATATACCACTTTTACCAAAAAGTTGAGTAAACTAAAAAATAAAAAATAAAATAATACCTAATAATATTTAGCTGAAACAACTCATATGTTTTCGGTGTAAGCAAGCATATACCTTTGTTGCTTTTCCTTTTTCTAAAGGAGTATGTCTACGAACCACCAAGTCATGAGGCGTATTGGTTATTTCAACATGCCAAATAACTCTGTCATCGGGAGCCCCTCCTTTGGAGTCCATCCATCAAGTCCACAGTGGAACCACATCCTGAAGTGGCCTGTTTTTTCATTTCCTAGTTTTTACCTTAATTGTTTTTCATCACATGCTGGCATATTAAATGCCATATCGCTCTCCATCAAATTCTCAAACACGCTTAAAAATCACTGAAGTACTGGCTGTTGCATTCATATGTTTGTGTATGAAGGCAGATGCTCAGTTCATGACATCAAAAGAGCATAATAGTCTGGCTCTAAAGAAAAACCCTAAAACCAAGGAACCTCTCACCCAACCTTTTACCCTTTAAAACTGATTGTCTGTTAATCATCTGTCTAAAAGCAGTTGGAAGCATCTGATCCACTCCAAATAGAGACCAGACCCAGTCTTCATGGGGATCGGACGAACACAGATGCCCTCTGATCTAAAGATTATTACCATCTCTCTCTCCCTCACTCTCCCTCTCTCCCCCATCCCCTGATTTGGTGGTCCCATTCATTTCATTCATTGGCCGTGGCATATTGAGAAGTATGCGTTTAACATTCAAAAGCTTTTGCGATCTTGTTAGTAAAGCGTGAAATAGCTCCCGCCCTCTTTTCCTTCTTTCTTCGGCCCTGGCCCCACTGGCTCAATGAAGGGCCATTCTTCTCCACAAACACAATGGCTTTTCTTCATTAGCACTTCTGCCATGGATCTCAATGGAAGGGTTGAGCATGTCAAGGCAAGGCTAGACCCCAAGACATCTGGTTGCTCTACCAGGGGCAGAAGGAGGGTGGAGGAGGGGGAGGTTCTGCTGTTGTTTTCTTCCATGAAAAAGCTGGGGACATTGATAATATTGAGTCTGGAAATGTTCAGTCACTCATCTTAACACTCACACAGAGTGGACAAAACATTAAGATTACCTTCTCTTTCCATGACACAGACTGACCAGGTGAATCCAGGTGAAAGCTATGATTCCTTGTTGATGTCACCTGTTAAATCCGCTTTAGTCAGCATAGATGAAAGGGAGGAGACAGGTTAAAGAAGGATTTTTAGGCCTTGAGAGTGAGACAGTTGAGACATGGATTGTGTATGTGCCATTCAGAGGGTGGGCCATATATCCCTGTGGAACGCTTTAGATACCTTGTAGATTCCAGGCCCCGACAAACTGAGGCTGTTCTGAGGGCAAACGGGTGTATACCTTTCTAATATTGAGTTGCACCCCACCCTTTCGCCCTCAGAAAAGCCTGAATTTGTCAGGTGTGGACGCAGGGATACTGTGAAAGTGTCCCACAGGGATACCGGTCCATGTTGGATACTGGTCCAACGCTTCCCACAGTTGTGTCAAGTTGGCACACACACACACACACACATTGATGCGGAGGATAGTGTGTGTTTATGTGGGTTTGTCATTTGAGTGGCTGATGATGGAAACCAGACTGCAAACCTACTTCTACACATTAGTGTGTGTGTACATACGTGCAGCTGTTTGAACACCTTGACCACAAAACATCTCTGTCATGCACATATTGACTCTGTCCCTCCTCTCTCTCTCTCTCTCTCTCTCTCTCTCTATCTCTCTCACCCTTCCTCTTCTCTCTCGCTCTCTCTTCCTCCCCTATCTCTCCATCCCTACTCTCTCCCTCCCTTCTTTCTCCCTCCCCTCCCTCCCTCTCTCCCCCTCCTCAGACAGTGGTGAGAAGAAGACCCCTGCCATGCCCGGCTCTCCTGTGGATGTCAAGACTCATTCCAGACCAGTCCCCAGACCAGTCCCCAGACCAGTCCCCGGCAGCAGCAGCGCCACCATGCCGCCCCTGCCCTCCGTGAACCCCAGCGGACCCCGGCCAGCCTCCTTCTCCTCCACCACTCGTGAGTACCACAGATATTAGCACTCTTACCATAGACATAGAATGACTGGAGCAGTCATCCCCATTCAAGTCAATGAGGCCCTGGTGGGTGGACCGGCAACCAGGAAGTACAGCAGGAAATGTACCCATAAACCTGGAAGTAATGAAGAAAGTGCAGGATTCAATTTGTGCTTTATTGACAGTCAATTTAAGGGACGTTAAGACTCTTACCACCACTAGCTCCCCATAGAGGTCTGCAGCCTCGTAATATCCATTATCCATAGATTAATTAGGGCAGTATGGTAAATGATTTTGGAGTATTCTGATATATCTGAAAGGCTTCCTTTTTTGTCTGCTTTACTTTATGGCCATATAATAATAACATGTATTTATAAAGCCCCCTTTGTTGTCACAAAGGCCTGTACTGTAACCCGGCCTAGATCAGATAGGTGTAAATAAGGATTCCATATGAAAGACCTGGTGATTCGATAATGAATGTGATATGTATTGTCCCTCTGTAGCATTTGCATCAGCCCATCCAGTCGATGTACTACCTCCCATGTCGGACCACATTTGATAAACTTTTTTGACCTCCTACGCCGACCTCTCATTTGCTCCTCTCCCTCCCCATCCCGCCTCTTCCCTCACCCAGTGACCAATGGAATCCACCACTCCCCGCCCACCCTAAATGCTGTGCCCTCGCCGCCCCAGCGCTACAGCAATGGGCCTAGCTCCTCATCTTCCTCCTCGCTGGCCAATCAGCAGCTCCCGGCCACATGTGGCGCCCGACAGCTCAGCAAGCTCAAACGCTTCCTGACGACGCTGCAGCAGTTCGGCAACGACATCTCGCCCGAGATCGGAGAGAGTGTCCGCAACCTGGTGCTGGCCCTCGTGGTGAGTGGGTGATAAAACATTTTAGGAATGATGGAGAAATAGATGGATGGAAACTCCCATAAAACATTGTCACTTATTCTGTATTGATATGTCAACATAGTTGCTTTTGATTTGAGATGTGTTTCGATGATTGAAATTAGTTGAACTGAATTGAATGGAGTCAAATGAAATTTAAGTGATATATGTAGAATGAAATATTTGAACATATGAATATGTTACTTTCAATACCAGAACAAATATCTGCCCAAAATAGAAAAGACAGTATGTGTTATTTATGTTGGGCTGGATTTATTTCGTCAGATGTTTTCATTCAATGGAACATGGCCGTATATTCAGTATATGTGGCCCAAATGGACACACTGTATTGGTTTTGACAGGCCCCATCTGCAACATATTGAGTCCTGTGCTGCACATTATACCTACAGTGGGGAGAACAAGTATTTGATACACTGCCGATTTTGCAAGTTTTCCTACTTACAAAGCATGTAGAGGTCTGTAATTTTTATCATAGGTACACTTCAACTGTGAGAGACGGAATCTAAAACAAAAATCCAGAAAATCACATTGTATGATTTTTAAGTAATTAATTTGCATTTTATTGCATGACATAAGGACTTGATACATCAGAAAAGCAGAACTTAATATTTGGTACAGAAACCTTTGTTTGCAATTACAGAGATCATACGTTTCCTGTAGTTCTTGACCAGGTTTGCACACACTGCAGCAGGGATTTTGACCCACTCCTCCATAAAGACCTTCTCCAGATCCTTCAGGTTTCGGAGCTGTCGCTGGGCAATACGGACTTTCAGCTCCCTCCAAAGATTTTCTATTGGGATCAGGTCTAAAGCCTGGCTAGGCCACTCCAGGACCTTGAGATGCTTCTCACGGAGCCACTCCTTAGTTGCCCTGGCTCTGTGTTTCGGGTCGTTGTCATGCTGGAAGACCCAGCCACGAACCATCTTCAATGCACTTACTGAGGGAAGGAGGTTGTTGGCCAAGATCTCGCGATACATGGCCCCATCCATCCTCCCCTCAATACGGTGCAGTCGTCCTGTCCCCTTTGCAGAAAAGCATCCCCAAATAATGATGTTTCCACCTAAATGCTTCACGGTTGGGATGGTGTTCTTGGGGTTGTACTCATCGTTCTTCTTCCTCCAAACACGGCGAGTGGAGTTTAGACCAAAAAGCTCTATTTTTGTCTCATCAGACCACATGACCTTCTCCCATTCCTCCTCTGGATCATCCAGATGGTCATTGGCAAACTTCAGACCGGTCTGGACATGCGCTGAGCAGGGGGACCTTGCGTGCGCTGCAGGATTTTAATCCATGACTGTGGTCCCAGCTCTCTTCAGGTCATTGACCAGGTCCTGCCGTGTAGTTCTGGGCTGATCCCTCACCTTCCTCATGATCATTGATGCCCCACGAGGTGAGATCTTGCATGGAGCCCCAGACCGAGGGTGATTGACCGTCATCTTGAACTTCTTCCATTTTCTAATAATTGCGCCAACAGTTGTTACCTTCTCACCAAGCTGCTTGCCTATTGTCCTGTAGCCCATCCCAGCCTTGTGCAGGTCTACAATTTTATCACTGATGTCCTTACACAGCTCTCTGGTCTTGGTCATTGTGGAGGGGTTGGAGTCTGTTTGATTGAGTGTGTGGACAGGTGTCTTTTATACAGGTAACGAGTTCAAACAGGTGCAGTTAATACAGGTAATAAGTGGAGAACAGGAGGGATTCTTAAAGCAAAACTAACGGGTCTGTGAGAGCCGGAATTCTTACTGGTTGGTAGGTGATCAAATACTTATGTCACGCAATAAAATGCAAATTAATTACTTAAAAATCCTAAAATGGGATTGTATACCTATGAAAAAAATTAGAGACCTTTACATGCTGTGTAAGTAGGAAAACCTGCAAAATCGGCAGTGTATCAAGTACTTGTTCTCCCCACTGTACATATAATCTGTTGCACATCATTCATCCATGAACAAGTTGATCAGCAGTTGAAAGGGAAACTGACTTTTGGTGCCATATAGTTATTTCTCTGGTCACTCAAAGGGATTGAAGTCTATCCTCATGTCGGAGAGAATCTATTTGGACTGATCTACAAATGGACTCAGTGTGGCAGCTGCAATGTAGTTGATCTGGAACACGCACAATGTCAAGCTCAGTGATGGAGACAAATAAACTGAACCTTGAGAGGTGAATTGTGATTGGCTGATCTCTATGTGTCCCAGAATTCAACAGTCACCATCGAGGAGTTCCACTCAAGGCTCCAGGAGGCCACCAACTTTCCCCTGAGGCCCTTCGTCATTCCCTTCCTCAAGGTAACACCTACCTCCTCTCTTTCTCTCTGTTTCCCATCTCTATTTCTCTGTTACTCTCTGTTATTTCCACTCTTTATTTCACATCTCTCTTTTCTCTCCCTCTCTCTTTTTATCCCTCTCTTTCCTTTCCTCTCTCTTTCTCTCTCTCACACTCTTTCTCCCTCGTATATCTCTCTCACTCTCTTTCTCCTCTTTTTCTCTCTCTCTCTTTCTCCCCTCTTCTCTCGCTCTTTCTGTCTCACTCTTTCTGTCTCACTCTCTCTCTCACACACTCTTTCCCACCTCTCTCTCTCTCTCTCTCCCCCCTCTATCTTTCCTTCTCCCTGTGCTGTGAATATTCATAACTGAATCCAGGCCTGTGCTGCTACAGTGTTCCTCTTTGTCCTCCTCACAAGGCCTTTGATGTTTCGGAGGAGGTTTACAATGACTCAAGGACTGCATATAATTAGTCATGAAATCAGGAGTGGGAAAAACCAGATGTTTGTATTGAAGGTAAAAGCTAGAGTTCATCCCAAATGGCACCCTATTCCCTATAGAGTACACTATTTTTGACTGGGCCTCTATGGGAAGAAGTGCACTATATAGAGGATAGGGTGTTATTTGGGACAGATTCTTTTCATGAAGCGTAGAGGAGCTTCTGGCACAGAGGATTATAATTACAATTCTCTCAGAAATCTTTGGACGTCATTGTCTAGTATTTAATAAACCAATAATAACGCAAATATGCAAACAAATCATGAGAAACTGCAAGTAGATGGTAGCATAATTAGAATGGGCAAAAAATATTATAATCGCATTGAATATTTAACAGCCAGACGTTTGTCATACAAAAAGGAAATTGGAATCGGAGATTTAATTTATTGCCTTTCAGTCGTTCCCAATGTAACAATGCAGTTGTATGCGTTGACTTAACGAGCGACAGGGGTTGTTTTATTGGGCTTTTGAGTAACTTTGCAACATGGGGGCCTGAAATAGTAGTATTTTTAAGAGCTACCCTCATGAGACCTGAGCATAAATCTTCCAACCAGTCACATTTCTCGCTGTTATTGCTAGATTTTTCAGCTGGTGAAAATCTGCTCTTTTTCCACGGGTTACCTCATTTTTCCCGAAACCACAACTGTCTGAAAACATATCAGAGATTAATTTTCATAATTTACGATGCCCCTCAACTTCTCCTCCTCTCTCTCTCTCTCCATCCGTAGCACCATTGTGGCAGAGAGAGAGAGAGCTCGGAAGTGTGAAACATGACTATAAACCATTCTCTTCTTTTATGGGGCTCTGTGTCGCATTGAATGAAGGCAGTCATTCAGGTTTGCCCGGCTTCGCCAATCTCACGTCCGTCCAGCAGAAAAAGAGACCGGCGCTTAACTGACAGACAACATATGTGTCGAGAGGCCCTAGGTAGGGGTTGAGAGGCCCTAGGTAGGGGTTGAGAGGCCCTAGGTAGGGGTCGAGAGGCCCTAGGTAGGGGTCGAGACGCCCTAGGTAGGGGTTGAGAAGCGGGTAAGGAAGGGGATAAAGAGAGGGGGCAAGGGTCTTAAGTGGAGAAGGGGGGAATGAGGAAGTGCATGTAATTATAAGCACACTTGGGCCTGTTGTTCATTAAGGATGGAAAGAGAAAGGGAGGGGGATTCCTTTACTTCATTCTGCCTCTGCTCATCACTTTTTCACAATTTCACTTGTCCCTCTCTATCTCCTACCAGGGTGCCAGCATTCTGATAGTGGCATGTGATGCTTGTCTTCCTCCTGTCTCTCTCTCTCTACTACACACAGACACACACAGGTCAATTTGCATAATTTTGTAGAATTCAATTGCTGCGTGTGTACAGTATATTTATGTATCTTATTTATCACACATGGAAAACCTGTCAGACAGCGGAAGAGCTGCTGCGGCAGCATCTTGTGCTGCTTTCAAGACAACTGGGAACACTGAAAAATACAAGGTCAATTCATGACATCAGTAACCTTCAGGTTGGAATGTCGGAGCTCTAGAAAGAGGCCAGAGTTCCTGAGTTGGAATTACGAGTTGGATGACTGTTCAAAACTATTGTTCCCAGTCTGAGTTCGTTTTTATCCCAGTTTCCAGTTGTCTTGAACGCACTAAGGTCGGAGATTTCCAAGTTCCCAGTTGTTTGAACGCGGCATCAAACAGCAACATTTTGATAACATATAATGAATTGTTTGAAACCTGAATGTTTTAATACATATTATGAGGCAGGTCTTACCTTGCTTCAAAGTAGTCTATTAGACTTCCTATCTTGCGACATCTCTAATGGATATTTTCATCTCTGTCACATGAATAAGAATGTGTTCTTAACTGACTTGCCTAGTTAAATAAAGGAAAAAAAATAAAAATATGAAACCGCATGTGCAGTGCCTGTTTGACAATGGTGTTTTCCAACTATTTGCATTATGGAACAAACATTTGTGCGTAGCCTACTGCCTTGTGCACATTGCTGCACTTATAATGTGAAGAAAAAATAGCTGATCAACATTTTAAGCTAAACGTTCTGATCTGTTGCATCAGACTCATTGCTTTTTAACATTTGCTTCATGCAGCCTAGGCCTACTGGTTGTATGAATGTGGGATCTATCGTCCCACAACTGTCCCGGAGTCTGTTTGAAATAGGTTATTTCTTTCTCCACAAGCTGACCAATAGAATAGATAGCCTAAACTTTTCTACTATAGTAGATTGACATAGGCTAGTGATTTTGCTGTTTGTTACTTGTCTTGTTGGATGACGAAAAGTAAATGTGGACAGTCAAAAGTGATGGAGTGATGGACTGTGTGTTTGGGTGTTTCAGTGATTTAGTGAAAGCAACAGAAACAGTCAGGGTGCAGAAACAGTCAGGGGGCTGAAACAGTCAGGGGGCTGAAACAGTCAGGGGGCAGAAACAGTCAGGGGGCAGAAACAGTCAGGGGGCTGAAACAGTCAGGGGCTGAAACAGTCAGGGGCTGAAACAGTCAGGGTGCAGAAACAGTCAGGGTGCTGAAACAGTCAGGGGGCTGAAACAGTCAGGGAGCAGAAACAGTCAGGGTGCAGAAACAGTTAGGGGCCTAACGCTTATCAGGCGAGGGAGAGAGGGTATGTGAGTGTGTGTGCCAGTGTGTGGGCACGTGTTTGTGCATGTGTGAGAGAGAGTGTGTCTGTTCTCCAGGCGTCTCTCTCAAGGAGAGATCTGTTGTATGTCTCCTTCTGGGCTTCCTCAGTGACACATTTCTGTCTAGTGTCTCTGCCATATCGCCATGCCGTTTCCGTGACGTCCTACGATATGTAAATAAGTCGTGGGCGCGTTTCAGGATTTTCACGTGAAAACATCACTTTATGATAATTTTGTGGGCATGTCAGTTGGATTTAATAGGACCTTTACTTTGCATTTGCACAAGATCAGATCAGGGTATTGCATTTTTGTTCCTGTGGTGTGAACTTTTATTTATTTAACCTTTATTTAAGGCAAGTCAGTTAAGAACAAATTCTTATTTACAATGACGGCCTACCAAAAGGCCTCATGCGGGGACGCGGGCTGGGATAAAAAATAAAAATAAATTAAATAAAAATATAGGACAAAACACATCACGACAAGAGAGACAACACTACATAAAGAGAGACCTAAGAAAACAACATTGCATGGTAGCAACACATGACAACACAGCATGGTAGCAGCACAACATGGCAGCAACAAATGACAACACAGCATGGTAGCAACACATGACAACACAGCATGGCAGCAACACATGACAACACAGCATGGCAGCAACACAACATGGCAGCAACACATGATAACACAGCATGGCAGCAACACATGACAACACAGCATGGTAGCAACACATGACAACACAGCATGGTAGCAACACAACATGGCAGCAACACATGACAACACAGCATGGTAGCAACACAACATGGCAGCAACACATGACAACACAGCATGGTAGCAACACAACATGGCAGCAACACATGACAACACAGCATGGCAGCAACACATGACAACACAGCATGGTAGCAACACATGACAACACAGCATGTAGCAACACAACATGGCAGCAACACATGACAACAAGCATGGCAGCAACACATGACAACACAGCATGGTAGCAACACATGACAACACAGCATGGTAGCAACACAACATGGCAGCAACACATGACAACACAGCATGGCAGCAACACATGACAACACAGCATGGTAGCAACACATGACAACACAGCATGGCAGCAACACATGACAACACAGCATGGCAGCAACACATGACAACACAGCATGGTAGTAACACAACATTTCAGCAGCACAAAACACGGTACAAACATTATAGAGACGACAATACATCACGCAAAGCAGCCACAACTGTCAGTAAGAGTGTCCATGATTGAGTCTTTCAATGAAGAGATGGGGATAAAACTGTCCAGTTTGAGTGTTTGTTGCAGCTCGTTCCAATCGCTAGCTGCAGCGAACTGAAAAGATGAGCGACCCAGGGATGTGTGTGCTTTGGAGACCTTTAACAGAATGTGACTCTACGGAACGGATGTGTGAGTGAGGAGGATGAGGACTGCTGTAGATATCTCATATAGGGGGGAGTGAGGCCTAAGAGGGTTTTATAAATAAGCATCAACCAGTGGGTCTTGCGATGGGTATACAGAGATGACCAGTTTACAGAGGAGTATAGAGTGCAGTGATGTGTCCTATAAAGAGCATTGGTGGCAAATCTGATGGCCGAATGGTAAAGAACATCTAGCCGCCCGAGAGCCGATCTATAAATCTGAATCAGGGTTAGTTTGGCAGCTGGGGTGAAAGAGGAGAGATTACGATAGAGGAAACCAAGTATAGATTTAACTTTACCGTCTAGCCATACTCCCAAGTACTTATATGAGGTGACTACCTCAAGCTCTAAACCCTGAGAGGTAGTAATCACACCTGTGGGGAGAGGAGCATTCTTCTTATCAAACCACATGACCCTTGTTTTGGAGTTGTTCAGAACAAGGTTAAGGGCAGAGAAAGTTTGTTGGACACTAAGAAAGCTTTGTTGTAGAGTGTTTAACACAAAATCCGGGGTGGGGCCAGCTGAGTATAAGACTGTATCATCTGCATATAAATGGATGAGAGAGCTTCTTACAGCCTGAGCTATATTGTTGATTTAAATTGAGAAAAGCATTGGGCCGAGTATCAACCCTTGGGGTACTCCCTTGGTGACAGGCAGTGGCTGAGACAGCAGATGTTCTGACATTATACACTGCACTCTTTGAGAGAGGTAGTTAGCAAACCAGGCCAAAGACCCCTCAGAGACACCAATACTTCTTAGCCAGCTCACAAGAATGGAGTGGTCTACTGTATCAAAAGCTTTGGGCAAGTCAATAAAAATAGCAGCAAAACATTGCTTGGAATCAAGGGCAATGGTGGCATCATTGAGGACCTTTAAGGTTGCATTGACACATTCATAACCTGAGCGGAAACCAGATTGCATTCCAGAGAGAATATTATAGACATCAAGAAAGTCAGTCAGGTGATTATTTACAGTACAAGTTTTTCCAACACCTTTGATAAACAGGGCAAGATAGAAATAGGCCTATAACAGTTAGGATCATCTTGATCTCCCCTTTAAATAAAGGACGAATCGTGGCTGCCTTCCAAGCAATGGGAACCTCCCCAGAGAGAAGAGACAGGCTTGGCGATGATGGGGGCAGCAACCTTAAAGAAGAAAGGGTGGCCCAGATGTTTTTTTGGGGACAAGTTTAAGGAGCTCATTTAGCCCCTTTGATTCAGTGACCGCCTGCAGGGAGAAACTTTGTAGTGGGGCAGGGGAAAAAGAGGGAGGAGCATCGGGGCTAGTTGCATTAGAAGGGGTGGGGGATGAGGAAATGTTGGATGGGCAAGGCAGCATGGCTGAGTCAAATAGGAATCCTGACTTAATGAAGTGGTGATTAAAGAGCTCAGCCATGTGCTTCTTGTCAGCAACAACCACATCATCAACTTTAAGGGACATGGGCAGCTGTGAGGAGGAGGGTTTATTCTCCAGGTTTTTAACAGTTTTCCAGAACTTCTTGGGGTTAGACCCACAGAGAGGGAACTGCTCCTTACAGCTGTGATAGCTGTAGTTGGATTGTGGAAGCTCTGATGAAACTGCATATGAAAACAAATGAGGAAAATACTGCTCCTAGCTTCTACCTTCTAGCTTCTCTCTGTTCTTCTTTCTCCTATTCCTCTGTTTCTCTATCTGTCTGTCTGTCTCTCTGTCGGTCTTTCTCTGTCATTTTCCTCTGTTTATCTGTCTGTCTCTCTCTGCCTTTCCCTCTGCCTCTCTCTCTCTCTATCTGTCTGTCTCACTCTCTCTTTTGGCTGTGTGTTAATGCAACACCATGTTTCAAAGTACACTCACCTCCGTCTCTCCTCCCATCTCAATTCAATTTCAATTCAAGGGCTTTATTGGCATGGGAAACATGTGTTAACATTGCCAAAGCAAGTGAGGTAGACAACATACAAAGTGAATATATAAAGTGAAAAACAACAAAAATTAACAGTAAACATTACACATACAGAAGTTTCAAAACAGTAAAGACATTACAAATGTCATATTATATATATATACAGTGTTCTAACAATGTACAAATGGCTAAAGGACACAAGATAAAATAAATAAGCATAAATATGGGTTGTATTTACAATGGTGTTTGTTCTTCACTGGTTGCAGTTTTCTCGTGGCAACAGGTCACAAATCTTGCTGCTGTGATGGCACACTGTGGAATTTCACCCAGTAGATATGGGAGTTTTTCAAAATTGGATTTGTTTTCGAATTCTTTGTGGATCTGTGTAATCTGAG
Source organism: Oncorhynchus tshawytscha (assembly GCF_018296145.1). Lineage (NCBI taxonomy): Eukaryota > Metazoa > Chordata > Actinopteri > Salmoniformes > Salmonidae > Oncorhynchus > Oncorhynchus tshawytscha. The sequence continues at coordinate 63,248,845 of NC_056435.1, forward strand.
GGAAATATGTCTCTCTAATATGGTCATACATTGGGCAGGAGGTTACAGAGTGCAGCTCAGTTTCCACCTCATTTTGTGGGCAGTGAGCACATAGCCTGTCTTCTCTTGAGAGCCATGTCTGCCTACGGCGGCCTTTTCAATAGCAAGGCTATGCTCACTGAGTCTGTACATAGTCAAGGCTTTCCTTAATTTTGGGTCAGTCACAGTGGTCAGGTATTCTGCCGCTGTGTACTCTCTGTGTAGGGCCAAATAGCATTCTAGTTTGCTCTGTTTTTTTGTTAATTCTTTCCAATGTGTTAAGTAGTTATCTTTTTGTTTTCTCATGATTTGTTGGGTCTAATTGTGCTGCTGTCCTGGGGCTCTGTAGTGTGTGTTTGTGTTTGTGAACAGAGCCCCAGGACCAGCTTGCTTAGGGACTCTTCTCCAGGTTCATCTCTCTGTAGGTGATGGCTTTGTTATGGAAGGTTTGTGAAGCTTCCTTTTAGGTGGTTGTAGAATTTAACAGCTCTTTTCTGAGATTTTGATAATTAGTGGGTATCGGCCTAATTCTGCTCTGCATGCATTATTTGGTGTTCTACGTTGTACACGGAGGATATTTTTGCAGAATTCTGCGTGCAGAGTCTCAATTTGGTGTTTGTCCCATTTTGTGAAGTCTTGGTTGGTGAGCGGACCCCAGACCTCACAACCATAAAGGGCAATGGGCTCTATGACTGATTCAAGTATTTTTAGCCAAATCCTAATTGGTATGTTGAAATTTATGTTTCTTTTGATGGCATAGAATGCCCTTCTTGCCTTGTCTCTCAGATCGTTCACAGCTTTGTGGAAGTTACCATCTCTCCACCGCCTCTCTTCCCCTCTCCTCCCATCTCTCCTCCCATCTCTCCTCCCCCTCTCCTCCCATCTCTCCTCCCCCTCTCTTCCCCTCTCCAGGCCAACCTGCCCCTGCTGCAGAGGGAGTTGCTCCACTGTGCGCGTGCGGCCAAGCAGACCCCAGCCCAGTACCTATCCCAACACGAGCACCTCCTACTCAGCACTACTCTGGCCTCGCCCCCCGACTCCTCGGAACTGCTACTGGAGCCCAGCGAGAGAGAGAGAAACCCGACAGTTAAGAGACACAGTCCTAACAGGTAGCTATGTTCAGTAGAGATACAGACAGTTAAGAGACAGTCCTAACCGGTAGCTATGTTCAGTAGAGATACAGACAGTTAAGAGACAGTCCTAACCGGTAGCTATGTTCAGTAGAGATACAGACAGTTAAGAGACAGTCCTAACCGGTAGCTATGTTCAGTAGAGATACAGACAGTTAAGAGACAGTCCTAACAGGTAGCTATGTTCAGTAGAGATACAGACAGTTAAGAGACAGTCCTTACAGGTAGCTATGTTCAGGAGAGATACAGACAGTTAAGAGACAGTCCTAACAGGTAGCTATGTTCAGTAGAGATACAGACAGTTAAGAGACAGTCCTTACAGGTAGCTATGTTCAGGAGAGATACAGACAGTTAAGAGACACCGTCTCTTGGCGGCAGTCACCTAGACCGGTGGTTTATGAACCTCTCCTCGGGACCCCCAGACATTTCGCAACTGACATGTACACATACACAACTGCCAAAATACGTCAATGCCCTCATCTACTCACCCCACTCTCACACCATCCCTCACGCTTTCCTCTCCTCTCTCATCCCCCACCCTATCCTCTCCTCTCTCATCCTTCACCCTGTCCTCTCCTCTCTCATCCCTCACCCTGTCCTCTCCTCTCTCATCCTCCACCCTGTCCTCTCCTCTCTCATCCCTCACCCTGTCCTCTCCTCTCTCATCCCTCACCCTGTCCTCTCCTCTCTCATCCCCCACCCTGTCCTCTCCTCTCTCATCCCTCACCCTGTCCTCTCCTCTCTCATCCTCCACCCTATCCTCTCCTCTCTCATCCCTCACCCTGTCCTCTCCTCTCTCATCCCTCACCCTGTCCTCTCCTCTCTCATCCCCCACCCTGTCCTCTCCTCTCTCATCCTTCACCCTGTCCTCTCCTCTCTCATCCTCCACCCTGTCCTCTCCTCTCTCATCCTCCACCCTGTCCTCTCCTCTCTCATCCTCCACCCTGTCCTCTCCTCTCTCATCCTCCACCCTGTCCTCTCCTCTCTCATCCTCCACCCTGTCCTCTCCTCTCTCATCCCTCACCCTGTCCTCTCCTCTCTCATCCCCCACCCTGTCCTCTCCTCTCTCATCCCTCACCCTGTCCTCTCCTCTCTCATCCTCCACCCTGTCCTCTCCTCTCTCATCCTCCACCCTGTCCTCTCCTCTCTCATCCTCCACCCTGTCCTCTCCTCTCTCATCCCTCACCCTGTCCTCTCCTCTCTCATCTCTCACCCTGTCCTCTCTCTCATCCCTCACCCTGTCCTCTCCTCTCTCATCCTCCACCCTGCCCTCTCCTCTCTCATCCCCCACCCTGTCCTCTCCTCTCTCATCCCTCACCCTGTCCTCTCCTCTCTCATCCCCCACCCTGTCCTCTCCTCTCTCATCCCCCACCCTGTCCTCTCCTTTCTCATCCCTCACCCTGTCCTCTCCTTTGTCATCCCTCACCCTGTCCTGTCCTCTCTCATCCCTCACCCTGTCCTCTCCTCTCTCATCCCTCACCCTGTCTTCTCCTCTCTCATCCCTCTCTCTTGCAGGGGAAAAGAGAACGGCTTCCACGAGCGCCCCCCGCCCCCTGGAGCCCCCAGCTAAGCGCATCTGCACCATCAGCCCGGCGCCCCGCCATAGCCCGGCCAACCCCCTGCCCCTCAGCGCTCAGCTGCACCCCACGCCGCCCCCTCTGCAGCACTACGCCCTTGAGGACATCAGCGCCCCCCATCTGCTGCACCGGGAGAGCAGCCACCGGATACTGGAGCTCCGCGAGCTCAAGGACAGGCCTAGACTACCTGGTAAATAGTTCATACAGACACAAATACATATGGTACATCGTTTTATATTACATTTTGTTACTTACATTTTATTGTAACAGGGAAATCATATTGAGACCAAGGCCTCTTTTACAAGTGAGCCCTGCACACAATCATACAAATTCACAACATTTACAATTTCAACGCAATAAAAACATACAATATTAACAAGCAGTTAAAGTTACAGGATACTGGAGCTATGGGAGCTAGCTACCTAGTGGTATACAGGAACACATTCACACACACACACACACACACACACACACACACACACACACACACACACACACACACACACACACACACACACACACACACACACACACACACACACACACACACACACACACTAAATAAATACAACCCAGGTGCTTATTCAAACTCACAAGGGTTTAGCCCTACATGAACAGATATAGCTGGGCTCCTTCATTCTCTGACATTCAACCCTCTGATGTTTTCCATAACAAATCGAATCAAATCAAATTGTATTTGTCACATACACATGGTTAGCAGATGTTAGTGCGAGTGTAGCGAAATGCTTGTGCTTCTAGTTCCGACAATGCAGTAATAACCAACAAGTAATCTAGCTAACAATTCCAAAACTACTACCTTATAGACACAAGTGTAAGGGGATAAAGAATATGTACATAAAGATATATGAATGAGTGATGGTACAGAGCGGCATAGGCAAGATACAGTAGCTGATATCGAGTACAGTATATACATATGAGATGAGTATGTAAACAAAGTGGCATAGTTAAAGTGGCTAGTGATACATGTATTACATAAGGATGCAGTAGATGATATAGAGTACAGTATATACATATACATATGAGATGAATAATGTAGGGTATGTAAACATTATATTAGGTAGCATTGTTTAAAGTGGCTAGTGATATATTTTACATAATTTCCCATCAATTCCCATTATTAAAGGGGCTGGAGTTGAGTCAGTGTGTTGGCAGCAGCCACTCAATGTTAGTGGTGGCTGTTTAACAGTCTGATGGCCTTGAGATAGAAGCTGTTTTTCAGTCTCTCGGTCCCAGCTTTGATGCACCTGTACTGACCTCGCCTTCTGGATGATAGCGGGGTGAACAGGCAGTGGCTCGGGTAGTTGTTGTCCTTGATGATCTTTATGGCCTTCCTGTGACATCGGGTGGTGTAGGTGTCCTGGAAGGCAGGTAGTTTGCCCCCGGTGATGCGTTGTGCAGACCTCACTACCCTCTGGAGAGCCTTACGGTTGTGGGCGGAGCAGTTGCCGTACCAGGCGGTGATACAGCCCGACAGGATGCTCTCGATTGTGCATCTGTAGAAGTTTGTGAGTGCTTTTGGTGACAAGCCGAATTTCTTCAGCCTCCTGAGGTTGAAGAGGCGCTGCTGCGCCTTCTTCACGATGCTGTCTGTGTGAGTGGGCCAATTCAGTTTGTCTGTGATGTGTACGCCGAGGAACTTACTACCCTCTCCACTACTGTTCCATCGATGTGGATAGGGGATGTTCCCTCTGCTGTTTCCTGAAGTCCACTTAACCAACCAACACTGAGGTTCCCTCATAAAACAGAACTCACTCACCAACCAACACTGAGGTTCCCTCATAAAACAGAACTCACTCACCAACCAACACTGAGGTTCCCTCATAAAACAGAACTCACTCACCACCAACACTGAGGTTCCCTCATAAAACAGAACTCACTCACCAACCAACACTGAGGTTCCCTCATAAAACAGAACTCACTCACCACCAACACTGAGGTTCCCTCATAAAACAGAACTCTCTCACCAACCAACACTGAGGTTCCCTCATAAAACAGAACTCTCTCACTCACACACAAACAGCCTATAGTACGGTCAATATGAATGCTGCTAATGGGTGGTCTCTGTGTGTGTGCGCGTGTGTGTGTGTGTGTGTGTGTGTGTGTGTGGACATGCACAGCTAAGTGCATAGAAGCTCTCAGAAGATCATAAATCTATGGGCCCACATGTGTTTAGACAGTGTGCCCAACTACCCAGGAAGTAGAGTACCTTTGAGTCTCTATGGAGAGAGAGAGAGGATTGTATCTAGTTCATTGTAGATCTGCGTGCCATCTGGTCCTTGTCAATGGCCAGATGGGATATAGATATACAAAACACAAGGTCCATTTGTTTGAAGGTTACCTTCACACATGCACGCACATGCACACACACATAAACACAGAAGGCAAACATGCATGCTACAAAACTACGTCCACACACACACACACCACACACACATATCACACACACACACACACACACACACACTATATCGATATATAAGAAAGCTCAGGAAATGTTTTACAAAACTACGTCCATACTCCATTTTTTTGGAGGTTTAATACAAAACTACCTCCATACTCCATTTGTTTGAATGGGTTACCTTCAGATGAAGGTTTAATATCTATGTTTGAATAGGTTACCTTCAGATGAAGGTTTAATATATATATATATACAAAATATATATATTTATATATGAAGGTTTAATATATATACCTTCAGATATATATATATTATATATATATATATATATATATATATCTCCATACTTCCATTTTGTTTGTTGGGGTTACCTTCAGATTAAATAAACTGGAACACCATCGTGTTCACGAGAGTCTCCCCTTTCCATAGAATGGTCATTTTTAGACCAAACCATTCGGACGCTACTAACGCTTTTGTTAAAATACCAATTTTCAGGATGTCTCATGGTCTGACATGTTCCGATGCAGAAGGGCAACAGGATGTGGTGGAGGATGTGGCGGATTGAGACGCAGCCCATGCAATATCTCTATCTTAAATTGACAGATTTTGATGGGGATTTTTTTGTTATGTTACTTAGACTGACGCACATGTGACTCAATAGACTCTTAAGGATTAAAGCAGAGAAGGGGTGTTGTTTAAAGCAGAGAAGAGGTGTTGTTTAAAGCAGAGAAGGGGTGTTGTTTAAAGCAGAGAAGGGGTATTATTTAAAGCAGAGAAGGGGTATTGTTTAAAGCAGAGAAGGGGTGTTGTTTAAAGCAGAGCCTGACTGATATGGGATTTTTGGATCCGATACGATTCCAATTGTAGAGTAGAAATATTAACAGATAACTGATATATCTGGCAATATTTTTATTATAGCTGGAATGAAATCCATTTTCCTGTATGGACTGGGCTTAAAACAGCCCTGCTAAAATACTCAGAAAGATGATTTCTTAAATTTGAGGAAATAACATTTTAGGAGCACCAGAAAGACAATCTGTCTTACTCTAGTGAAAGGAGGATAAACTGCTCTGATTCTAGCAAAACAATTGCCTAGGCTCTGAAGACTGAGCAACTCATGCTAGCCAGCTGGAAAACAACAATATAAGACACATTTTCAATGTATTCGTATTTAGCTATCGTTTCCTCAATTATAGGGCTGTAGCCACAGAATTCTGGTAACTGTTAGTTGTCACTTGAAAGGAAAAATATCAATAAAAAATTCACTGTTGGCACAGCGCTACCTCTCGCCCCAAACGTTGCCTCAGTGAGTGGTCCTTACTATCTGTGATCCTTGGGACGTCCATACCACTTTGAAGTTGACATTTAACATAGTTACGATAAGGGTTACGGTTTGGGTTAGCATATGGACGCCCCAAGGATCCCACTAACCTTCGATGAACTGTATTCACATACAGTTATTTATTTATTTATTTTACCTTTTTTTAACTTGGCAAGTCAGTTAAGAACAAATTCTTATTTTCAATGACAGCCTAGGAACAGTGACAGAACAGTGACAAAACGACAGATTTGTACCTTGTCAGCTCGGGGGTTTGAACTTGCAACCTTCCGGTTACTAGTGCAACGCTCTAACCACTAGGCTACCCTGCCGCCCCAATTCTAGTTAACTAGAACTCACCATGGAAATGGGGGTGGCGAAACATGAATTTGGACCCTGACAAGTGACAACCCATACATCAAAACGTATCTATGAAGCGCTACTTTGTAACCTGCTATGTTTTATGTGTGTGTGTGTGTCTGAAAACATTTGAATTACAGAGTTTGAGGGAAAAAACCCTTCGCAAAGAGCAAATATAACACACCAGATTTCGCGGGCTTCACTAAAGCCAAAGGACTGTAACATTACCGTTACCGCAGAGTTGGACGTTCGTAGCACGTCACATACTTTACATTTGAGCGTAGCATCCATTATTTGTCACGACACCCAACACCCTACCATGACACTTTACCTAACAGTATATAGCCAGCATGGGCGCAATTTAGGTTTTTGCAGATTATGAGTCAACCCACACATCACTACTGCACCAAACATCTTAGTTAGATGTCAAATTGCGCGACTAAGATCTCCTCAACAAAATACTTCAAAATTAACGACAGATTTATTGAGTTCCATTAGAATCATTGGGACTATTTTGAGGAACTGTATACTGCTACGGTGTCTCAAGATGGACAACTTGCCGCTGTTTTCTTGTTTTTCCAAGCAAAGGTCTTTTATGGGCGTATGCGAGCACACTGGTTCCGTTAGCCAAACTCGGCTAGGCCGCAGCCGAACCGAAGCATGTGGAAGGCTTGAGTGTGTGTGTGTGTGTGTGTGTGTCGCTGTCTTTTTAGGTTGTCTAATGTGTGTTTTTGTCTCTGAGTGTTTGCGTGTGTGCCCCCACCCCCAGCTCCTCCTAACCAGAGCGGGTGTCAGCTCCACTTAGCCAGGGGGAATCTGTGTGAAGAAGTGGGCCTGCTCCACTCAGCCTGAGCGGCTCCCCGCTGGAATGCTGCTAGTTCCAGACCAGGGGGAGGGAAGGCCCACTCCTCCCCGACAGTTACCCAGTCAGGGGAGCCCAATGGGGGGCATGGATGAGGAGGAGAGGGGGGTGGTGGTGGTTTTACACTGACAGCTGATCTCCAGATGCGGGGCCGTCTGCTGTGGCTGGGCCGGAGTCTGGTTCTCATCAAAAGGCCTTTCTCTTTCTGTCTTTTAATATCTCTTTTTGTCTTTTAATCTCTCTTTCTCTAACTTTCATCCCCCCTCTCTCTCTTTCCTGTGTAAAACCTAAACGTTCCACCCCTCTCTCTCTTTCTCTCTGTTTTTTTACCTCCTTTTACTCTTTCCTTGTTTTTACGACCCCCCCACTTGTCTTCAGTAGGATACATCTATTTTTCTCTCTATCGCTTTGTCTTTTCTAGCTGTCTTCATTTTCTCCCTTCTCTCCTTTGAGTCGGCTACTCTTTTTCTTTCTCTTGTGTTTAAGGGAGCGAGATGGTGAAGCCCATCTTGTCACTAAGCTATGATCATGACATAGAATACCGCTGTGAAATCTGACCATCCACTGCATCCACTGCTTCATTGTGGCATAACTATTACGATTATGGTTCATGTTAATAGACTTTCAAATCCAATTGTATGGGTCACAATACACATATTTAGCAGATGTTATTGTGGGTGTAGCGAAATGCTTGTGTTCCTAGCTCCAACAGTACAGTAATATCTAACAATTCACAACAATGCACACAAATAAAAGGTAATAAGATGGTATTAAGAAATATTGAAATATTAGAACGAGCAATGTCAGAGTCCGGAGTATGAATATAAACAGTGCCTTCGGAAAGTATTCAGGCCCCTTGACTTTTTCCACATTTTGTTAAGTTACAGCCTTAATCTAAAATGGATAAAATAAAATACTCACCAATCTACACACAATACCCCGTAATGACAAAGCAACATTTTTGCAAATGTATAAAAAATAAAAACAGAAATACCTTATTTACATAAGTATTCAGACCCTTTGCTATGAGACTTGAAATTGAGCTCATGTGCATCCTACTTCCATTGATCATCCTTGATGCTTCCACAACTTGATTGGAGTCCAACTGTAGTCAATGTATTGGGTGATCAATGATTGGACATGATTTGGAAAGGCACACACCTGTTTAAAAAAGGTCCCACAGTTGACAGCGCATGTCAGAGCAAAAAACAAGACATGAGGTCAAAGGAATTGTCCGTAGAGCTCAGAGACAGGATTGTGTCGAGGCACAGGTCTGGGGAAGGGTAACAAAATATTTCTGCAGCATTGAAGGTCCCCAAGAACACAGTGGAATCCATCATTCTTAAATGGAAGAAGTTTGGAACCACCAAGACTCTTCCTAAAGCTAGTCTCCCGGTCAAACTGAGCAATCGTGGAAGAAGGGCCTTGATCAGGGAGATGACCGGGTACCCGATGGTCACTCTGACAGAGCTCTAGAGTTCCTCTGTGGAGATGGGAGAACCTTCCAGAAGGACAACCATCTCTGCAGCACTCCACCAATCAGGCCTTTATGGTAGAGTGGCCAGACAGACGCCACTCATCAGTAAAAGGAACATGACAGCCTGCTTGGAGTTTGCCAAAAGGCAAGACTCTCAGACCATGAGAAACAAGATTCTCTGGTCTGATGAAACCAACATTGAACTTTTTGGCCTGAATGCCAAGCGTCACGTCTGGAGGAAACCCGGTACCATCCCTACGGTGAAGCATGGTGGTGGCAGCATCATGCTGTGGGGATGTTTTTCAGTGGCAGGGACTGGGAGACTAGTCAGGGTCGAGGCAAAGATGAACGGAGCCTTCCAACAGGACAACGACATTAAGCACACCGCAAAGACAATGCTGGAGTGGCTTCGGGACAAGTCTCTGAATATCCTTGAGTGGCCCAGCCAGAGTCCAGACTTGAACCCGATCAAACATCTCTGGAGAGACCTAAAAATAGCAGTGCAGCAACGTTCTCCATCCAGTGCAGCAACGTTCCCCATGTTCCCCACCCTGACAGAGCTTGAGAAGATCTGCAGAGAAGAATGGGAGAAACTCCCCAAATACAGGTGTGCCAAGCTTATAGCGTCATGTCCAAGAAGACTCGAGGCTGTAATCGCTGCAAAAGGTGCTTCAACTAAGTACGGAGTAAAGGGTCTGAATACTTATGTAAATGTTATATTTCAGTTTATTTTATGTGATAAATTAGCAAAAAATCTAAATTGCTTTGTCATTATGGGGTATTGTGTGTAGATTGATGAAGGGGGAAAAACTATTTAATACACTATAGAATAAGGCTTTAACCTAACAAAATGGAAAAAGTCAAGGGGGTCTGAATACTTTCCAAAGGCACTATATATAGAGTGAGTGTGTGTGTGTGTGTGTGTGTGAATGGGATCTATAGACCCCCCTCTTCTCTCTGCCTCACTTCCCGTGATAGTAATTTGTTATGATGGATTCTGTAACATTACGTTCCTCTTTAATTTGTCTCGTCTTTCTAATCAGGCACTAACGGGGGCTACCGCGAGGAGCCCGTGGACCACAGGCTGACAGACAGAGAGTGGGCCGATGAGTGGAGGCATCTGGATCATGTAAGTACTGCTGCTGACAGCAGCCGTCGCTGCCGACCACTGGCACTAACAGTGCTGTAGTAACTCTTACTGTCTGGCGGAGCCATCGAAGCTTTGTCACACTTGGTGTCCCGTTCACAGTGGCAGACTTTTGTTTAAGGCCATTTTCTGTCAACATCAGAGAGCCATGCATTGAATTGTGTGGCCCAAAGTAGGAGTCCTACCCAATGAAATAAAGCCATGATATCCACTGAGTGTACAAAACATTATGAAAACCTGCTCTTTCTATGACATAGACTGACCATGTGAATCCAGGTGAAACTATGATCCCTTATTGATGTCACTGGTTAAAATCTACTTTAATCAGTGTAGATGAAGGGGAGGATACAGGTTGAAGACACGTTTTTTAACCTTGAGACAATTGAGACATGGATGTGCCATTCAGAGGGTGAATGGGTAAGACAAAAGATTGAACTGAACGGGTTATGGTAGTAGGCGCCAGGTACACCGGTTTTTTATTTTTTTATTTATTTTTATTTCACCTTTATTTAACCAGGTAGGCTAGTTGAGAACAAGTTCTCATTTACAACTGCGACCTGGCCAAGATAAAGCATAGCAGTGTGAGCAGACAACACAGAGTTACACATGGAATAAACAATTAACAAGTCAATAACACAGTAGAAAACAAAGGGGGAGTCTATATACAATGTGTGCAAAAGGCATGAGGAGGTAGACGAATAGTTACAATTTTGCAGATTAACACTGGAGTGATAAATGATCAGATGGTCATGTACAGGTAGAGATATTGGTGTGCAAAAGAGCAGAAAAGTAAATAAATAAAAACAGTATGGGGATGAGGTAGGTGAAAATGGGTGGGCTATTTACCGATAGACTATGTACAGCTGCAGCGATCGGTTAGCTGCTCAGATAGCTGATGTTTGAAGTTGGTGAGGGAGATAAAAGTCTCTAAAAGTAAAGAACTGCAATGCCGCTCAACAGGTCAAATCAAAATGTATTGGTCACATACACATGTTTAGCAGATGTTATTGGTCACATACACATGTTTAGCAGATGTTATTGGTCACATACACATGTTTAGCAGATGTTATTGGTCACATACACATGTTTAGCATTGGATGTTTATTGGTCACATACACATGTTTAGCAGATGTTATTGGTCACATACACATGTTTAGCACATGTTTAGCAGATGTTATTGGTCACATACACATTGGTCACATACACATGTTTAGCAGATGTTATTGGTCACATACACATGTTTAGCAGATGTTATTGGTCACATACACATGTTTAGCAGATGTTATTGGTCACATACACATGTTTAGCAGATGTTATTGGTCACATACACATGTTTAGCAGATGTTATTGGTCACATACACATGTTTAGCAGATGTTATTGCGGGTGCAGCGAAATGCTTCTAAACATTTTCTGGGCGAATAGTGTAAGAAATAATACATTTTTAAAAATACTGCAACGTTTCCTAAGAGCTAGAAGCACGGCAGCGCTCTCTGTCAGCACCAAGAATGGTCCACCACCCAAAGGACATCCAGCCAACATCCAGCCACAACTGTGAGAGGCATTGGAGTCAACATGGGCCAGTATCCCTGTGGAACACTTTCGACACTTTGTAGTGTTCATGCCCCGACGAATTGAGTCTGTTCTGAGGGCAAAAGTGGGGTGCAACTCAATATCAGGAAGGTGTTTTTAATGTTTTGTTTTGTATAAAGCAAATGTTTATATATATATATGTATCATTCTCATTCTCGGCAATATGTGTTGAGACTCATCATGTACTCTCCCTCTCATCTCTCTCCCTCTCGTCTCTCTCTCCCTCTCATCTCTCTCCCTCTCGTCTCTCCCTCTCGTCTCTCCCTCTCGTCTCTCCCTCTCCTCTCTCTCCCTCTCCTGTCTCTCCCTCTCGTCTCTCCCTCTCGTCTCTCTC